>NC_053157.1:131802759-131818430 GCF_016835505.1 Polypterus senegalus
TTCAATGTCATTTATCGTAAAGGTTCCTTGCAGGCCAACGCAGATGCTCTCTCGTGTCCACGACCTCTCGGTGCAGGTCGCCCGACCCGAGGGGTCTGGGCTGAGGGGGGGGTCATGTCACACATGTGCGATTAGGAGGCAGTCAAAGAGCCTAAAGGTGAGTGAAACATCGCGAGATAGAGGGTTGTCACGTGGTACTTACCTAAATCTCTTTTGCCCGACAGAAAACTGGAAGAAAAATAACTCCTCCACTTCCGGATTCCAAAATGGCTACGACGACGTCACTTCCGGTTCCACCATGATGACGTCACTTCCGCTCCCATCAATTCACATCACCTCCGTCCCATCCCGATGACGTCACTTCCGGTTCCTGTTTCAAGACGTCACTTACTGCCAACCATTTCCTGTCCCATAATCCTTCCCTCTATAAAGTCGCCATTTTTCTCAAGAAAATTGTTCATTGTTTTATTTAAGACTGTGAATCGTGTTTTCTTTGATTGTCTGGACGAAATATTATTCTTTTCAAAAGAAACCTTATTACAATATATATATATATATATATATATATTGTAAAGGCCAGCCATGACACAGACAGACGTAGGACACAGTTTCAAAGCACACGTCTTTTATTTTCTTTTTCCCCCTTGTGGAAACGTCTTCCCCATTCCCACATGCACAACAACACAGTCACAAAACACCAAAACACAATTCTTTTCTTTTCTCTTCTTTCTTTCATTCTCCAGCACTTCTTCTGGCAAGCTTCGTCTCCCTCCTCCTGACTCTGGCTCCCTGGGTAGTGGCTGCAGGCTCCTTTTGTAGCCCTCCTGGAAGTGCTCCAGGAGTTAATTGGCCTAATTAGGCTACACTTCTGGCTGTGGCTGCATTCCAGTCCAAAGAAGCTCATGAAGCCATGCAGCTCCTCCGGCTGGTGGCCACAGAGCCCAACATGTCTGAGCCCTGAAGTCTGACACCTGTAGCCCCAATGTTACCCAGAAGGGCTGCCACCACTCCTTCCGGGGGATGTAGTGTGCATCCCATGGCTGCTCCCCTGTCATAGGGGTCGTCCCGGCCGTCCACCACAATTTCTATATATACTGTATATAGTACTCATTAAATTACAGGTAAGAAGTATCTGTCACAATTTAGACATACTAGTATGATTCATTAAAAAATAATTCCTGTCTGTGTAACAGAAGCTGTGACAAAAGCTTATAGGTGATGGATATTTTAAGTTTTAAATCATAGACATTATTTGTGTGATTTCAACAACAGATACTCGGTGCTTGAAAAATTTAGCTCATAAATTCAATATCTTCAGGTAATAAGCAACAACACACTGTACCCAGAACAGAACAGAAATGGGCAGCCATCTGAAAAAGGATTTGTCCATCTTGACCAATGCTGTGGTAACAGGCTTGGGCATTTGTTCTGTTGCAGTTGAACAAATATTAAGTATTGGAAGGATAAGTAAAAGCTTAATGTCGTTTTTTAATAATATTTCATATCTCACATAAACCTTTAAAATAAGTATTTAAAAAAAAAACAGATGCACAGACTAAAACTGATATTTTTCCAAGGCAGTAAAGCAAAAGAGTTTTGCTAAATTTAAAAATATTTTCAAGTTTGTGCTGAATGTGCATATTGCTCTCACAGTTTATACTGTTTTGAATGCACACAGTGGAAACTTGAGCCTGTCAAAGCGTAGTTAAAATTGGTGCAAAGCAGTAAATATTTTGTAAAGTCCTGATTTTTGCATTAAATAAATGTTTATTTCAATGGCCAAATTAAACTAGTTTCTGTTTAATTTTGGAATTGAGGTGTTTTTATTTTATTTATTAATTTTGTATTCAGTTTAGTTTGAATTAAATTATTTAAACAGTGCATTTTACAAGCATATGAAACAATTATTTCTACTCTGTCTCATTTATGTGGAACAGGGTTGTTTCAAGAACAATTTTATTATTATTAATGTACTGTTTTTTACACCTAATTTAATTAGTCTGGCTGACTTGCACTGCCCATCAGCTGCCTTTCTTCAGTTTACATGATCTCACATCTGAATTTCAATAATATGCAAATAGTCATGTTTGTGATTTCAGGTGTATGATATTTAATGTCTAATTGTTTGCTGACAATTAACAGTGTCACGCTGTGATCTTATCAGGTTGAAAGGGGCAAGACTCAGGAACAGCAGTGATAAAAATTTGAAGATATATATTCTTGGAAATACCAAACACTAAAAGGGGCAGATTATATCTAAACTCATTATGCTGCTTTGTATATTACAACTATTTGTAACTGAAAAATATTTTTTAATTATGGTTCATGAGTGAAAAAGCCCCTTTCATGAGAACTTCCACTGAGCAGCCAATCAGATTGTGTGTTTATGTCATATGATGTAGGCAGTGGAGCTGCCATTAGAAACTCTAATCAGAATAAATGTAGGTTTTTACATTACTTGATTTGGAAGTACTGTATCTTGGACTTTTTGCATGAAGGAGAATATGGGAGGAGAGGAAAAAAAGTTGAATTATACAGTTGTGTCATTTCAAAGTTGCACAAACCTCAATATTTAACACACAACTTTAATTACAGAAACCTATTTTTCTAGGAATAATTGTAATGCTAGGGCCCATAAATATTATTGTAAAGGTAGTTTATACAGTAGATGTTTGTACTGTAACATTATAAGCTGTACCTTTAAACAGCTATAAAATTCTCTTTTCTTCTTTTTGTGATATAATAAAGCTTCAGCATCATTAATAAATCTCTGTACAGTAATATAATTTAATTTCTACTTTATTAATTAATTATCCCTAATAGTTTTGATTTTATATGAACTTATTTTTTAAAATGATTTAGTGCAATCTGGTAACTAAACAGTTATTTGTTTTGGTTTTTTTTTTTTGGTATTTGTCACATTGTATTACTTTCTGCGCATGAGTAGTAGTAGCAGTTTTGTCAAATGTCAATATGATCTTTATCTTTTGTTTTACTTAAGTATTTTATTTTCAGATGCATCATTCTGTCATCAAGATCAGACAAACACCAAAAAGTGACCCAGTGCTCAAAATGCTGTATTCATTACCATTGTTTATTGCATCCAGTGGGTAAATACACTCCATAAAAGTTTTAATGAACACAACTGGCATTTTGAGGGATACAAACAAGTAAATACAACTTTTGTACATCAATTTAGAAAATACATATGTCAAAATCAAAGATTAGTAATAATGACTAGTACTTTTCTCCTAGCTTTAAAACATGATTATGCAGTTTGAGATGAAGAAAAGAATCTATCACTATAATGATCCAATAGTGTGACTTTATCAAATATTTAAATGCCCAACATGCAAACTCATATGACCCAAAGCCCAAAGACTGTGGAGAAACCTCCCAGGAAATCGGTAAACAATTGTTCTGCGACCAAATTGTAACTTTACATTTAAAAAAAAAGCAATAACCTAAAGTTTGCATTCAAAGGAAACATGGCACACATGCACAATCAGATATAGATAAGACGTTCTACCTGCCCAGTGTTTGTATTGATAAAAAATTGACATTTCAGCAGTACGAAAACCCTGGAAAGGATGTTCAGTACCAGTTCACCTTTGTGAAAAAGCTTGGGAACAATGTCAGAGGACCTTGTATGAGCCTGAGGCATGTAACCAAGATCACCTGCTAGCTGTAAGGAGTGGGTTGTCTTCTCTCCACTGTGAGCACATTCAATCAGCACAGTACTGTTATTTGTGTGCTCATGAAATATCCAGGAAGCCACACTGATATCTAACAAATTCTTTGGTGAGATAAAAAGAGAATATCTTAAAGGACAGTGGTCAGTGTAAAAAGCAAGAATTCTTACTCCTGTTGAAGTGCTTTTTGATTCTGTAGATACACAATATACTGTACATCTCAGTCTTTGAGCCAGAATTTGAATGTAGCAATTGACTTGGCAGGGTGATTGTAACATGCATTGCACTGGCAAACACATGTACTGCTCCTGTTCAAAATGCCAGATGTCTTGTCCACACAGGAAGATTACCAAATTGCACTTATTTCAAAGAAGCAAAAAGTTATTCAAAGCTACTCATCTGTTGTTCACTCTCATGTAAATCTGTCCTACTACTGAGACTGAACCAACAGATGGTTAATTATCTTTATTCTGAGACACAGTGAGTTCTATGAGTTCTATAAGTCTCTAAAGGACTACACCACTAAACTCTTACCTTCAGAAACAAAATGCAAATACTACACTGATCACCCACCAGTATTAATAACAAGAAAAGGCAGAATACTGATGATGAATGGTATAATAGAAAGTTAAACATATTTGTTTAATCCACATTAAAACTTAAACCAACATATCTGTAGAATTCAATATCCTAAAATGATTTTGTTTCCAAATGTCTTAACCTACATTAAAATGTGCACACATTAATAACAGGAACTGCTCAACACAATTTCAATAACTTCATTATTTTGGGCCTAAACCTCTCCATCTACCTTCAGTGTAATTGCAGGTGAGTCTGGCTTTTACCCATATGGATGCTATCCTCACAAAGTTAAGGTTGTCAGCTGTATTCTATATGAACACGTCTTATAATAAGTTCTTAACAGATTAAAGTGAATGAGTGTAATGAAGGCTTAAACCATGACAACTGCATAAATCTGAGGGTTTTTTCAGTAGACTAATTTTTCAAGTAATATGGTACATGTGTAGGCCAGGTAACACTGCTGTTCAAGTCAAGGATTACCATCTTAGTGTAATGACATGTAGTTAACAATCTTTCTTTCCACAGTTTTAGTTTTCTTCCTTTTCAAAGCCAAATGACTATATTTCTTCTTCATTCAGTTCTCCACTTACAAAACAAAGTTGGACTATTGCAGATATTTATCAACTTCAGTTTCACATTGCTAACTGTCACAGTTAAATCTGATAATAAAGCAAGAAGTAATCGAGCTTTAGGTTACAAGAACTTAAGCTATAATCTTTACTTAATCATAAGAGGAACTCGGTTTGTAGCTTTGTTTAGGTCTTATTTTCAAGAACCATAATAATGGTATTATTGTGTTGTTTTCAATAAGTAGTGTGTCAGACACTCTAGCTAGGAGATTCTTTCACGAGGATTTATAAAGGGAAGCACAGGAGAAAGAATGACAAGTGTGCACAGTCACTAATCCAGTATCCTAGAATGGTGGAGATCTCCCAGATCACCAGGGACATCACTTCCACCCTAAAGCAGCAAGTTCCACATTGACCATGTCCTCTTGCCACCACAGTTGGTATTCATTTGGGACCTGGGGCCTCATGCATAACGATGTGCGTAGAATTTACACTAAAACATGGCGTACAGGCAAAAGTGGAAATGTCCGTGTCCGTACACACAAAAAAATTTAGATGTACAAAACCGCATGTAAGCTAACTTCCATGCACTTCCGCTACATAAATCCTGGTCAGCATGAAAAGTAATGCTCATGCATGCACCTGCCAGTCTGCCCTGAATCCTCCCAGAATTTAGCATATTTTAATCAATATAAATAGTCAATTTTGTTCAGTGTTGAGTTAAAAGACAATGGAAAAAGCAAGTGAAAAAAAGTATTTCAGCGAATGCAATGTTGAGGCAAGGAAAACGTACTATTTGTTGGCTTAAGGAGTGGTATAAACAACAAAAAGATAGTTGATTGAATGATACAGAGTGTGGAGAAACTCGAAAGTTCAAGTTCAGAAAGTCGCACAGAGCCGAAATAAAAAAGAAATTGTCAAATATCAAAGTCACCGTAAAAAGGTGAGTTGCTGCCCATCATCTGAGTGTCATACAGAAGTGTATTAGGGTACAGGGAAAAGAAAAAAATAGGAACACATTGAAAAAAATGTCAAAATGTCCACTTCAATCTCATAATTTATTTTGTCATTAAAGTAGAAAGTTGTAAACTTAATCTTAAAATTAATGTTTAATTCACTAGAGATTCTTAGATCCCATCCTAACTAAAGTAGCACATTAAGTGCTTTGTATTCTATTCTATTCTCTGAAGTTAACAATTTATCTGTATAATGTAATGTAAATACTTTAATGCATTTCATTTTAAAAATTATATCAAGAGCTCCAAGAAGATAGCTCTTTGAAATCTAAATCGATTTAGAAGCCAGTCGTCATCATCCGTAAATACGCACTCTCTCTTTTATTGAATTGAATTGAATTCCTTTATTGTTATTCTATGGTTCAATGAGATTCAATATGCAGATCCTTCAGAAACTTATTTTCCTATAAAATGATAAAATAACAATAATAATAATACAATAAAAAAAAAAAAAATACACATCATGAAATCATAAGTACAATATACATGTACATATATAGTGCAGATAGTGCAAATGGTTCATAAAGTGGCTCAGGTTGTGCAGTATTACAACTGTAGTGCAAGTTTACGGTGAAGTAATTGTATTTATAAGTACAAACTGTTCTACCAGGAGCACTTGATGGGCTGATTGAGTTTGTTTATAGCTCTTGGGATGGAACTGTTTCTAAACCGCGAGGTTCGTGCAGGAAAGGCTCTGAAGCATTTGCCGAATGAGAGAAATAGACTGTGCACATGGCTGAAGCAGAGAGTGGTGCACTGAAAGTAACAACACTAATCAGCTTATGGTGTTTGGAATAGTTTCACCATTCCGTAGAACATTACATTGTTACAGGATGATTACAATCAGAAGCCTTAAATTTATAAACAATATGCGGTTATTTTCACTGTATTTGATAAAGCCACATCAGGGATATGAATCTGAAAACAATAGAGGGAAACCACACAGCAGCAGTGCTTTGACGGTGGGTGCCGCCAGTTTGCAAAAACTTGTATACGCAATGGATTGAGCTGGTGTCAGAATGTGTGTGGCTTTACACCAAGTTTAATGTTTATAAATCACGATATGAGCGTGGAAACGGGCATACGCATCGTTTATATATGAGGCCCCTGGTCCTGAAGGAGATGGAGCTCCTTAATAAGAAGCATGCTTTCTGCTCTCTAAAAGCTTACAACGACTTGTCCAACAGTCCACTTCCAACCTTTTTCAAATCTCTGAACATTTAACAGGGTTTCCTCCTGGACCCCAATTATTTATTTTCCTTTTTGTGCTTCATTCACAGGTGACCAGTATGCTGGGAAATCCCTAGTTTCATTTTCATCACTTGACAGTGTGTTGCATGCATGCTGTCACTTTGAGACTATCACATGCCACGAGCATTTGTCTTGTATCAACTCTGACTACTAACCCCCTGTTGTTATAATGGACCAACATAAAAAAAGGTGTTTTCAGTATATCAGGTAAGAATCTTTCAGATATTTTGAATCTTTATTATCATTTGTCCAATATATAATTCCTCTGTCTCCTGCATCTTTCTGTATATCATTATAGTATGCATATGGTATTTGTGTGTTTATACTATTTCAGTCATTGCATTTTTACTCTCTTCCTGTGATATCATTTACATGAAGTCATATTCTCTCAAATTTCACTTTAGTCAAAAGCCTTAATTAGAAAATGTAAACCTCATTGCATGTCTAAATGTGCACATTTCTTATAGTGTTTGTCATGATATCTTGTCAGTTAATGACTTGAAGGAACCATTCCTCAGATTTCAAATGGGAGCACAACTTAGTAGAATTCTGAGATTCAGTGCAGTTAAATATAGATGCAATAAGTTTTGCAAAAAGTGAATAAAGTTTTCAGCCTTAATAGTTCAAGTCATTTGCTCAGCATTTGCCTCATTAAATTGCATTACCCTCAAGTGCAATATCCTGTTTTATAAGTTGAGCTCAAAATTACTTTTCAGTAGAAATGGAAACTGGGCACCTTCAATAAAAGAACACATTAGGATATCAGACTCAGTACCTAAGAAAGAGTTAAACTTTCAAAGATGAGTTCCACAGCTATGAAAGGACTTAGTTGTGTCAGTGAAGACAGACTGGACAGTGAGTTGCTTAACCAAAAGGTGACTTAGAATCATTTTGAAAGTAGATTCACAGTATTTGTTATTTTTTGCAGATTTTAATGATAATTTCTGTCTTCTAGAATTTGGTTGTTCACAAACTCTGGAAGGAGTGCAATGTCAACCATAAGGGTATCCCATATGATATGGTTGGTCAACTAAAAGGAGATATGAGAAGACATAAATATAATAAAATATTTTTAAAAACCTGTGGTACATCTGGCAAATGCTTGATTTTTCTTAAATTGTGTTTATATTTTGCAATATATTGCCAGAATTGATTTTTTTTTCAGATGAATTGTCAATTATCCTTTGTCCACACAGTTGTTTATAGTTTAAAGTTCAGTCTATGCTTTCAGAGCTCGACAAATTTTGCAGACTTGCTCCTATCTGGGAAGCATTTAACTAATGTCACAGTTTGTGACTTTTAAAGAGGTCTTGCAACACATGCAAATCTGAAATGCCCAGAGGTGATTTCTTTCCAACCACATGAAGGAAGAGTAGCTGAAAATTGAAAATATTCATGCTATAGCAACAGAAGGACTGCAGGTCTCCCATCCACGAGGGTAAAGAAATTAAAATAGAAGTTTGTTCACCCAGTTATGGGTTCTAAAGATCACTGTCTTCTCTTCAATAATTTTCCAGAAAATAAAATGAAAGACCAAAGGGATTTCTTCAGGAGAATACAACTTATTCTTCAGCTCTGAGGCACTTGAACAGTTAGGTGGTAGAGCAGCTATTTGCAAAAATAAGGAAAAACAGCCTTTCAATAATATGGCAGCCTCGACCCATGATTTTGTGATGAAGAGTGTCATTCAAAAACATAATAAGAGCAATAACAAAAGACTCCTTGAATTGCAGCTGAAAAGGGGTCGCAAAATGTCATAGTTGAAAAACATTAGATTAAATAGTCACTGAAAATAATTACTTTTGTTCAAAACTAGTGTTTAAATGTTTCAATAACATATCAGATATTTTGAAGCTTTATAGTAATTTTTCAACTAGTTTCTGCTTTGAAAAACCTCACAAACACAGCTAAGTTTACAAATATCACTTCTGTCATAATTAATATTTATAAAAGTAGGCTTGAAAAATAAACATTGAGATAATTATTGCAGATCAGTTTTAGTAAATTTAAGATAACCACTTGAAAAAAGAAAACAACATAGAGAGAGAAAGGTTTTTTTTTTTTATTTTAATAATGGGTCATACTTCAAAATGGTGCCACTGATGCACAAATTTAGAAGGAATCATATAAACAGAATGCTTAGCAGGCAGGCTTATGTTGCAAGCTGCAAAATACTAAATAATTTACAATAGTACGGACTTGGAGTTATCACTACTTCCCTATGGATCCATGATTTCAAATCTTTCACCCGGTTGCTGTCTGTGTGGAGTGTGTACTTCCACCTATGGCTTTGCAAGTATTTTCCAGGTTCTCTGGTTTTCCGCCCACAAAGACATATGCGCTAGGTTAAATACCAGTTATAAATTAGCAATGTGCGTGTAAGCGCGTGCGTGTGCATAAATAAATGTGCAATGTGGAATGGAAGGGTCATTACAGGTGTACTTTCTGCCTTGTGTCAGATGCTGCCAAGATAGACTCTGGTCCTCTATGACCTTGAACTGGATAAAGTGGGTCTGAGAATATTAAAGTATAGAGTGTACTGTTTTATCTGTAGAATTTTTCACTAGATATTGTTAGACATGAGTTTAACACCTCCTTTTAAGCGGTATTAAAGTTCCTAACATAGCCTAGTATTTAACGATGTCGGTAATGTCCAGAACAATTAATGAAAGATATGAACCCTGATATCAAAAATTTAATGAATAATTTTAACCATTACTGTTTATGATTAGGGGTCAAAAATTTGGTGTATGGTGACCTGTGTTTACTCTTGAAAAATTTATATTTTAATATAACTACAGATATTTTCCAGATCTGTAAATGTCCGTTTGGTTTTTGTGCTGGTGTGATTACTTGTATTTTTGAATGGGTGAGCAGTAATTTCCTCAAGGTAAATAAGGAAAAACAGAAATTATAGTTGTTGGCAAAAATGGAAATACTGAGTGTCTTAGAACTAATCTCCATCCACTGTGCCACCCAGCTTTTATATCTTTGACATGCTCAAAGCTAAAAAACCAGCAGTAACACCCAACTTCTCTTGCAGTTGGGCATGGATAGCACTTTAGCACTCTCCCTTCCTCTTCCTTTGATGATTGTCAACAAGACCAAGAAAAAAAAAACTTCCCTATACAATGCCATTCCAGTCTTAGTAAAGTCCCATTAGTTATGCCCTTGGCCTACCCAATTCTAAGACTGCAAAAATGGATAATTGACTGAGACCCAAAATCTCTACCCCATTCATGAAACTCTGACAGAAAAGAAATACACAGTAGAAACAGACAGAACATTGCCATGTATCAACTAAAATATCTAATCGAAACTGATGTCACAGAAATACATTCAAACTTCCAACCAATGAAAACAAAGCTCTCCCATACCAGCTAAGTAAGTTGTCCGCTGGCTTGCTCTTGTGCTTAGAAAACAGTACAGACTTAAAAATATGCTGGATGCACTTACACATGCATATAACCCTGCTCAAATGAAGAAAAACCAGAAACGGAGCCTCTGAAAATACAGATCCACTGGTAAGCTTTTGATTTGCACATAATCACACCCTATAAATACAACTGTACATGCCAATACTCTAGATGACATTTTGTTTAATTTTTCCTGCATGGCCTATAATGTTATTACTCAGATGAGGCCCACGGCATCACACTTGGACATTGACCTAAACTTTAAATCACACATTAACTTCACTACGAGGACTGCATTGTTTAATTTAAAAAACACTTCAAAAGTTAAAACTCTTATTAAAATATAAGTGGCTGAGAAATTAATTCACAGTTTTGTTTTAGTAGAGTAGAATACTGTAGTACACACCTAACATAACTGCTTAAAAAGACAACATACAATTAAAGTTAAAGCTTAAACAGAGAAAGAAAATGTAAGCATATCTGACCAGTCCTAGCATCATTACATTGGTTACCCATGTCATTTAGAGCTGATTTAAATATACTATTGATGGTATATAAGCCTCTAAGTAAACTTGCCTCTTCCTATATGTTAGAGTGCCTGTCCCTTTAAAATTTCCAGTTGTAACCTCAAATTTCCCAATAATGGTTTGCTTATTATTCGAAGAGTTAAATAAAAAAAAGAAATGATGAGGTGGCCTTGTGCTTTTATAATCCAAAAATCTGGAAGACTTTACCGATACATGCAGTATATGCCATGAACCATTTTAAAAAACTTTTTAAAAACTTTCTTTTTTAGTTTAGCTGAATTTTAGTTCTAATTCTAATATAATATATATTTGTGAATTTGAAATCATTATTAACCTCAACTCTTCTCTGTTTCTTTTCTAGTTTTTCTGCCACCACCTGATGAAAATATTGTGCAGCAGTCTCTGATATTGAAGCATAAGTGATTACACGAGCTAGTACTGCATCAAATCTCTCTATTATAATAAAAAAATCCTAGGATGAGACGTGACTTTTTCAGAGAGACACTTTCACGCCCCAAGTAGATGAGACTTTGTGCCAAGAGATTTAAGCATGCCCAGGGCCAGAAATAAAAGACAAAGAGTAGATGATAAAGTAGAATGTCGTAAATAATTCAAAAAATGTTGCGCGATACACATGCACAGCTGGTTAAAGATAATCAAAGTACTAAGATTCAAAAGTCTCAAACAATGATAGTAAAGATCGCTTTAGCACAAACGAATGAAAATTATTCCTCGGTGAAATAACTGAACAGCTAAAAAGATCGAATATATTGTTCAGATGTAAACTTTAAGTTGGAGACTTGTAGATCATCTTAATTCATGTTGCCATCAGGGAACAGTAGTATTTCTTCGCAATGAAGAGGTTTATCCGTGAGAATTAAAAGATTTGTTGTTTGGAGGTTGAGGGGTTGGTGAGCGAAGCAAGTCTTAGTCTTTTTAGTCATCTAAGAAAACATTTTTAAAAAACACTTCAAATTACTTAAATATATTTATGTTAGGTTGAATGCCCAGGAGGAGCCGGGTGATCTTTTGGCATAGAAACTCCTGCAGATTTTGTTTTTTTCTCCAGCATCTTGTCCCTTGATGTTGCTTTTTTGTTTCTGTTGTCCTATCCAACATTCTGATCATAGGATTGGACTTAAAAACTAATCTATAAATAAGGACTCCACCGTATCTGTTATTAGTATGTCTGTGTTATGTAGGTACATATTGGTTTATTCTCATTTCCTATTTTGGTGTATCATTTATTCATTCATATAATCTATTTTTCCATTCTTGCAACTTTGTCACTTTGTAAAGTACTCTGAGTTATATTCTTTATACAAACTTGTGCTATGACAATACATTTTGACATTGCTGTTGTTTTTACCTTATTTTTTTTTTTCAAAATCCTGACACATTCTGTTTGTTTTTCCTATTTGTTCATGGAGCATTGTGCGCCAATGGTAACACAACTTTAAAGGCTTTTGCTGTACTATTTTTGCTGTTGCTAGGCATGCCATTTATTCACAGGCCGTGACTCAGGCACACTTTTATAAAAAGTTAAATCATCAGAACTTTAGAGCAAGCAAGACTCTGAATCTTCCTGCCTTTGTACTGAATTAAGAAGTGGCCTCAAAATATAAACAAAAAGAAGATTAGGAAATTATTTTTAAAACTGATTAGGGGTTTTTGAAAAAGCATTCGGGCTTTGGCTTCTTTTGTCGCTTTTAGAGTCTTTTCCTCTACATTGTTTTTGATCTGCTTTTGCCTTTGACTTTTTTGTGTCAATAGACTGAAATCTTTGATTCCTTGGTCAAAATTCTGGGCATTTTTAGTTCTCTGGGTTTTGGATTCCCACATTTTTAAAGGTAAGACTTAAATTTTGATGCATTTTCTTCATCATTTCATGTTTTTTATTTTTCAGTTTTTATTCTAATTATATTTTAAAACTTTAAATATTAAAGGTGATCCCCTATGATAAGGTATGAAATCTTTGTTACTTTTTAAATAAATTATCAATATAAATAATGTGCTTTTTATTATTATTGATTGATACACCAAAAGATGACAGCAAGTGATTATATGTTCATGACTTTTTCCTTCAGTCATAATAAAATGTGGTATATTCTATTACCTCTGGACTTTTTATTTTAAATATTAAAACTTTTCTTTACTTTGTGTTAAGTATTACCTTGTCTTCAGTATGAAATGTATGTTCTGCTGTCTTCTGGTTTAATAACTCTCAAAAAGGTTTCAATCAGTAATCCTTTAATAAATTAGTATTATCAGCTGTGTCGAGGGGACCAGTTGTTGCTGTCATTATAAAATTTCTTTGATGTATGAGCGTACAGTAAAGCTCTGTACACAGTGGTACTTAAACCCATTTAAATTATTTTAAATTTTTAAGCCAGTTTATTTAAGAGGAACTTATTTTAATGTTTTATTAATTGGCACCATGAATAATTGCATATACCTCTATGAGAATTTTATATGAGTTCACTGACAGCCATTGGAGTGTTGGAGTCCTACATACTAAGAGCCCTTAGGGTTTTAAATTGGCTTGATATGGTAATTGTGAAAGTAATGGTCCACATTTCTTCATTTGTGTTAATACTTCTTAAAAAAGTCTACAATTGGTTTAAAACAAAGATTTTTATGATACATTATTTACAAATTGTATTGAATGCATGAAAAAAATTCTATATTGTACTTTTTTAATATTTGCATAGGTATATGGATTTATGCAATGATATGTTGCTATCATCCCAAGGAGGAATGTTTCACTAAAGTTTATGATAACCATATATTATGCTTGAAATCTTTAAATGAGTCATATGGTAAATTGAAAGATAACATTACAAATTTAGTCTCAAAAGTCTAAAAAGATAGTTTGTGGAAAGGCCTATTAAAGATTTTCTGGAACACTGTAACACACTCTCCACTTACACATCAACAAGATTACCCAGTCACTAGTAAAACTAATTCTGCCTCATGGATGTATAAAATGCATATATTAATCCTTTTGAGCTATAGGAAACAATGAAAAATTGTTAAGTGATATACTTGTTTGTGTATGCTGTAGCAATTCTAAGCAAAATAAATTAACTTTGCTTTGTGCAACACAATTTCTGTTCTCAAAAGAGGGCAAAACGCCAAATACACTATTAGCTAATGGCTAGAATGTATCTAGTATTTTTGTCTAGAATCTATACCTGCATCTTATCTAACAAGACACAACTCCAAACTTAATCAATAATTTTATGAATGTGCCGAAAACAACATACTGTGTTTCAAGCTCATAGCAGAAGGAAATTCTATTTCCTCTACCTCTTTAGTCTCATCATATGTTTCAAAGTAAATTTTAGAACAAATTCCTAACTGTTTAAGATCACAATGTGTAGTGTCAATTTTAAGATATATTCACTAAGTCTTTCAATATGTCTATCTTACCTTGTTAGGTTTTACACTTATTATACAAGTGCTTATTATCCAAAAAATAATGTTCTTTTTATCCACAAATGTTTAGATTTATTATCATCCAGAAAAATGAGTTATGACAATTTTTCTAATATTAGATGATATCACTTTTATTATTGATTATCAGTCAGACTCAAAGATAGGTTATTTATGAACCTTGAATATTCCTTGGATCTTTGTGTACTACCCTCCCAACACACAAGGGATGTCATAGTCTAGATTTAGAAATTCTGAAGAGACTTAACATTGATGTGACATAGATACTTGATATCAGAATTTCAGACAACCAGAATTCAGCACTATTTTAATACAGCCAACAATGTAAATAGTTGTAATGAGACTGCCACAAAGGTGAGAACTATAATTAAATACAATCCAGCAGTCCGATCTGAGAGATGGTCTTAATTGTCCAAAATTAAACAATATAGATAATGCCAGACAGTTGTTTTAACTTATTGCTTATCTATTTAATTTAGTTCCACTTATGGAGTGAATAATGCATTAGCAAATATGTGTAAGGTGTTTGTAGAATTTCTAACAGGAGAGAAATACATTTGTAGCCCTCAAGATCATTGTTAGTTGAATCTCCTCCCTTTCAGCTTAATGAGTTAACCTCCTTTAGGAGCATAAATATGCTTGAACTTTGTAGAATAATTGTTTAACTAAACTAAACTAAATTGATCCACCTGCAGGTATCCTATAGGCCAGGGGTCCTCAATGCTAGTCCTGAAGTCTACAGTAGCTGTAGGTTTTTGCTTTAACCAATTATTTAATAAGAACCAATTTATTTACTACTAAAGCATCATTTTTTGTTTGTTACAATTCAGAACCCTTAATTTCCTATTTCAATTGTTGCAGATTTACTTAACTGGCCATCATTTAATAATGGAGATGCAAATGACAGAGGAACCACCAGCTTTCCAGGTAATGTGCTTCCATTCAAACCCGTTATATGCATCATCAAGTATCTGTATTAATACCATGTTTTGAAATAAATATGAGAAGGGAAGGACCAAGAGGTACAGCTCAGTTCTGGACCACAAAATATATACATATTGTTCTCAGAAAATGAAAAGTGTACAATGTATAAAGATTTGTTTTGGAAAATGAAAACACTAACAAGCCATATAATTAAATACTAAGTTTCATTGTTTACTTT